>NW_027523495.1:0-46682 GCF_052094955.1 Ictidomys tridecemlineatus | reverse complement strand
GTGAAACCTAAAAATGAAAACGGTTACTGCAAACGAACGGTTTAACCTAGAAGAACGAAATTTGGTGAGCCAAGTGGTTTTGGTTTTCTGATCATTACGTGAAAGAATCATCAAGATTGGGTGAAAAAATGTTTGCTGAGATTTCAGGCAACTCGTAGTTTTTTGGAAGCTTGGCAACCCCTTTCCTTGAAAGTGATTTTCGCCAGTCTCTCCTTAGGGCTACCTCAACATCAAACAAAGCATAGAGAAAGAACTTGAAACTGCTTTATTGTGTCAAGTTTCAAAGAGCTAGCACAAACCGTGTTTGATTTAGAGTTTCAAATACATGTATCCCTATAGGAGAAAACAGAGTGAAACCTAAAAATGAAAACGGTTACTGCAAACGAACGGTTTAACCTAGAAGAACAAAATTTGGTGAGCCAAGTGGTTTTGGTGTACTGATCATTACCTGAAAGAATCATCAAGATTGGGTGAAAAAGTGTTTGCTGAGATTTCAGGCAACTCGTAGTTTTTTGGAAGCTTGGCAACCCCTTTCGATGAAAGTGATTTTCGCCAGTCTCTGCTTAGGGCTACATCAACAGCAAACAAAGCATAGAAATAGAACTTGAAACTGCTTTATTGTGTCAAGTTTCAAAGAGCTAGCACAAACCGTGTTTGATTTAGAGTTCCAAATACATGTATCCCTATAGGAGAAAACAGAGTGAAACCGAAAAATGAAAACGGTTACTGCAAACGAACGGTTTAACCTAGAAGATCGAAATTTATTGAGCCAAGTGGTTTTTGTGTACTAATCATTAACTGAAAGAATCATCAAGATTGGGTGAAAAAATGTTTGCTGAGATTTCAGGCAACTCGTAGTTTTTTGGAAGCTTGGCAACCCCTTTCCATGAAAGTGATTTTCGCCAGTCTCTCCTTAGGGCTACCTCAACATCAAACAAAGCATAGAGAAAGAACTTGAAACTGCTTTATTGTGTCAAGTTTCAAAGAGCTAGCACAAACCGTGTTTGATTTAGAGTTCCAAATACATGTATCCCTATAGGAGAAAACAGAGTGAAACCTAAAAATGAAAACGGTTACTGCAAACGAACGGTTTAACCTAGAAGAACAAAATTTGGTGAGCCAAGTGGTTTGGTGTACTGATAATTACCTGAAAGAATCATCAAGATTGGGTGAAAAAGTGTTTGCTGAGATTTCAGGCAACTCGTAGTTTTTTGGAAGCTTGGCAACCCCTTTCGATGAAAGTGATTTTCGCCAGTCTCTGCTTAGGGTTACATCAACAGCAAACAAAGCATAGAGAGAGAACTGGAAACTGCTTTATTGTGTCAAGTTTCAAAGAGCTAGCACAAACTGTGTTTGATTCAGAGTTCCAAATACATGTATCCCTATAGGAGAAAACAGAGTGAAACCTAAAAATGAAAACGGTTACTGCAAACGAACGGTTTAACCTAGAAGATCGAAATTTGGTGAGCCAAGTGGTTTTGGTTTACTGATCATTACATGAAAGAATCATCAAGATTGGGTGAAAAAACGTTTGCTGAGATTTCAGGCGTAGTTTTTTGGAAAGCTTGGCAACCGCCCTTTTTCCATGAAAGTGATTTTCGCCAGTCTCTCCTTAGGGGCTACCTCAACATCAAACAAAGCATAGAGAAAGAACTTGAAACTGCTTTATTGTGTCAAGTTTCAAAGAGCTAGCACAAACCGTGTTTGATTTAGAGTTCCAATACATGTATCCCTATAGGAGAAAACAAGAGTTGAAACCTAAAAATGAAAACGTTACTGCAAACGGAACGGTTTAACCTAGAAAAACAAAATTTGTGAGCCAAGTGGTTTTGGTGTACTGATAATTACCTGAAAGAATCATCAAGATTGGGTGAAAAGTGTTGCTGAGATTCAGGCAACTCGTAGTTTTTTGGAAGCTGGCAACCCCTTTCGATGAAAGTGATTTTCGCCAGTCTCTGCTTAGGGTTACATCAACAGCAAACAAAGCATAGAGAGAGAACTGGAAACTGCTTTATTGTGTCAAGTTTCAAAGAGCTAGCACAAACTGTGTTTGATTCAGAGTTCCAAATACATGTATCCCTATAGGAGAAAACAGAGTGAAACCTAAAAATGAAAACGGTTACTGCAAACGAACGGTTTAACCTAGAAGATCGAAATTTGGTGAGCCAAGTGGTTTTGGTTTACTGATCATTACATGAAAGAATCATCAAGATTGGGTGAAAAACGTTTGCTGAGATTTCAGGCAACTCGTAGTTTTTTGGAAGCTTGGCAACACCATTCCATGAAAGTGATTTTCTCCAGTCTCTCCTTAGGGCTACCTCAACATCAAACAAAGCATAGAGAAAGAACTTGAAACTGCTTTATTGTGTCAAGTTTCAAAGAGCTAGCACAAACCGTGTTTGATTTAGAGTTCCAAATACATGTATCCCTATAGGAGAAAACAGAGTGAAACCTAAAAATGAAAACGGTTACTGCAAACGAACGGTTTAACCTAGAAGAACAAAATTTGGTGAGCCAAGTGGTTTTGGTGTACTGATAATTACCTGAAAGAATCATCAAGATTGGGTGAAAAAGTGTTTGCTGAGATTTCAGGCAACTCGTAGTTTTTTGGAAGCTTGGCAACCCCTTTCGATGAAAGTGATTTTCGCCAGTCTCTGCTTAGGGTTACATCAACAGCAAACAAAGCATAGAGAGAGAACTGGAAACTGCTTTATTGTGTCAAGTTTCAAAGAGCTAGCACAAACTGTGTTTGATTCAGAGTTCCAAATACATGTATCCCTATAGGAGAAAACAGAGTGAAACCTAAAAATGAAAACGGTTACTGCAAACGAACGGTTTAACCTAGAAGATCGAAATTTGGTGAGCCAAGTGGTTTTTGTGTACTGATCATTACCTGAAAGAATCATCAAGATTGGGTGAAAAAATGTTTGCTGAGATTTCAGGCAACTCGTAGTTTTTTGGAAGCTTGGCAACCCCTTTCCATGAAAGTGATTTTCGCCAGTCTCTCCTTAGGGCTACCTCAACATCAAACAAAGCATAGAGAAAGAACTTGAAACTGCTTTATTGTGTCAAGTTTCAAAGAGCTAGCAGAAACCGTGTTTGATTTAGAGTTCCAAATACATGTATCCCTATAGGAGAAAACAGAGTGAAACCTAAAAATGAAAACGGTTACTGCAAACGAACGGTTTAACCTAGAAGATCGAAATTTGGTGAGCCAAGTGGTTTTGGTTTACTGATCATTACCTGAAAGAATCATCAAGATTGGGTGAAAAATTGTTTGCTGAGATTTCAGGCAACTCGTAGTTTTTTGGAAGCTTGGCAACCCCTTTCCATGAAAGTGATTTTCTCCAGTCTCTCCTTAGGGCTACCTCAACATCAAACAAAGCATAGAGAAAGAACTTGAAACTGCTTTATTGTGTCAAGTTTCAAAGAGCTAGCACAAACCGTGTTTGATTTAGAGTTCCAAATACATGTATCCCTATAGGAGAAAACAGAGTGAAACCTAAAAATGAAAACGGTTACTGCAAACGAACGGTTTAACCTAGAAGAACAAAATTTGGTGAGCCAAGTGGTTTTGGTGTCCTGATCATTACCTGAAAGAATCATCAAGATTGGGTGAAAAAATGTTTGCTAACATTTCAGGCAACTCGTAGTTTTTTGGAAGCTTGGCAACCCCTTTCCATGAAAGTGATTTTTCCAGTCTCTGCTTAGGGCTACATCAACAGCAAACAAACCATAGAGATAGAACTGGAAACTGCTTTATTGTGTCAAGTTTCAAAGAGCTAGCACAAATCGTGTTTGATTTAGAGTTCCAAATACATGTATCCCTATAGGAGAAAACAGAGTGAAACCTAAAAATGAAAACGGTTACTGCAAACGAACGGTTTAACCTAGAAGAACGATATTTGGTGAGCCAAGTGGTTTTCGTGTACTGATCATTACCTGAAAGAATCATCAAGATTGGGTGAGAAAATGTTTGCTGAGATTTCAGGGTACTCGTAGTTTTTTGAAGCTTGGCAACCCCTTCCATGAAAGTGATTTTCGCCAGTCTCTGCTTAGGGCTACATCAACAGCAAACAAAGCATAGAGATAGAACTTGAAACTGCTTTATTGTGTCAAATTTCAAATAGCTAGCACAAACCGTGTTTGATTTAGAGTTCCAAATACATGCATCCCTATAGGAGAAAACAGAGTGAAACCTAAAAATGAAAACGGTTACTTCAAACGAACGGTTTAACCTAGAAGAACAAAATTTGGTGAGCCAAGTGGTTTTGGTGTACTGATCATTTCCTGAAAGAATCATCAAGATTGGGTGAAAGAATGTTTGCTGAGATTTCAGGCAACTCGTAGTTTTTTGGAACCTTGGCAACCCCTTTCCATGAAAGTGATTTTCGCCAGTCTCTCCTTAGGGCTACCTCAACATCAAACAAAGCATAGAGAAAGAACTTGAAACTGCTTTATTGTGTCAAGTTTCAAAGAGCTAGCACAAACCGTGTTTGATTTAGAGTTCCAAATACATGTATCCCTATAGGAGAAAACAGAGTGAAACCTAAAAATGAAAACGGTTACTGCAAACGAACGGTTTAACCTAGAAGAACGAAATTTGGTGAGCCAAGTGGTTTTGGTGTACTGATCATTTCCTGAAAGAATCATCAAGATTGGGTGAAAGAATGTTTGCTGAGATTTCAGGCAACTCGTAGTTTTTTGGAACCTTGGCAACCCCTTTCCATGAAAGTGATTTTCGCCAGTCTCTGCTTAGGGCTACATCAACAGCAAACAAAGCATAGAGATAGAACTTGAAACTGCTTTATTGTGTCAAGTTTCAAAGAGCTAGCACAAACCGTGTTTGATTTAGAGTTCCAAATACATGTATCCTTATAGGAGAAAACAGAGTGAAACCTAAAAATGAAAACGGTTACTGCAAACCAACGGTTTAACCTAGAAGAACAAAATTTGGTGAGCCAAGTGGTTTTGGTGTACTGATCATTACCTGAAAGAATCATCAAGATTGGGTGAAAAAGTGTTTGCTGAGATTTCAGGCAACTCGTAGTTTTTTGGAAGCTTGGCAACCCCTTTCCATGAAAGTGATTTTCGCCAGTCTCTGCTTAGGGCTACATCCACAGCAAACAAAGCATAGAGATAGAACTGGAAACTGCTTTATTGTGTCAAGTTTCAAAGAGCTAGCACAAACCGTGTTTGATTTAGAGTTCAACATACATGTATCCCTATAGGAGAAAACAGAGTGAAACCTAAAAATGAAAACGGTTACTGCAAACGAACGGTTTAACCTAGAAGAACAAAATTTGGTGAGCCAAGTGGTTTTGGTGTACTGATCATTTCCTGAAAGAATCATCAAGATTGGGTGAAAGAATGTTTGCTGAGATTTCAGGCAACTCGTAGTTTTTTGGAAGCTTGGCAACCCCTTTCCATGAAAGTGATTTTCGCCAGTCTCTCCTTAGGGCTACCTCAACATCAAACAAAGCATAGAGAAAGAACTTGAAACTGCTTTATTGTGTCAAGTTTCAAAGAGCTAGCACAAACCGTGTTTGATTTAGAGTTCCAAATACATGTATCCCTATAGGAGAAAACAGAGTGAAACCTAAAAATGAAAACGGTTACTGCAAACGAACGGTTTAACCTAGAAGAACGAAATTTGGTGACCCAAGTGGTTTTGGTGTACTGATCATTTCCTGAAAGAATCATCAAGATTGGGTGAAAGAATGTTTGCTGAGATTTCAGGCAACTCGTAGTTTTTTGGAACCTTGGCAACCCCTTTCCATGAAAGTGATTTTCGCCAGTCTCTGCTTAGGGCTACATCAACAGCAAACAAAGCATAGAGATAGAACTTGAAACTGCTTTATTGTGTCAAGTTTCAAAGAGCTAGCACAAACCGTGTTTGATTTAGAGTTCCAAATACATGTATCCTTATAGGAGAAAACAGAGTGAAACCTAAAAATGAAAACGGTTACTTCAAACCAACGGTTTAACCTAGAAGAACAAAATTTGGTGAGCCAAGTGGTTTTGGTGTACTGATCATTACCTGAAAGAATCATCAAGATTGGGTGAAAAAGTGTTTGCTGAGATTTCAGGCAACTCGTAGTTTTTTGGAAGCTTGGCAACCCCTTTCCATGAAAGTGATTTTCGCCAGTCTCTGCTTAGGGCTACATCAACAGCAAACAAAGCATAGAGATAGAACTGGAAACTGCTTTATTGTGTCAAGTTTCAAAGAGCTAGCACAAACCGTGTTTGATTTAGAGTTCAAAATACATGTATCCCTATAGGAGAAAACAGAGTGAAACCTAAAAATGAAAACGGTTACTGCAAACGAACGGTTTAACCTAGAAGAACGAAATTTGGTGAGCCAAGTGGTTTTGGTGTACTGATCATTACCTGAAAGAATCATCAAGATTGGGTGAGAAAATGTTTGCTGAGATTTCAGGGAACTCGTAGTTTTTTGAAGCTTGGCAACCCGTTCCATGAAAGTGATTTTCGCCAGTCTCTGCTTAGGGCTACATCAACAGCAAACAAAGCATAGAGATAGAACTTGAAACTGCTTTATTGTGTCAAGTTTCAAAGAGCTAGCACAAACCGTGTTTGATAAGAGTTCCAAATACTTGTATCACTATAGGAGAAAACAGAGTGAAACCTAAAAATGAGAACGGTTACTGCAAACGAACGGTTTAACCTAGAAGAACGAAATTTGGTGAGCCAAGTGGTTTTGGTGTACTGATCATTACCTGAAAGAATCATCAAGATTGGGTGAAAAATGTTTGCAGATATTTCAGGCAAGTCGTAGTTTTTTGGAAGCTTGGGAAACCCTTTCTATGAAAGTGATTTTCGCCAGTCTCTGCTTAGTTCTACATCAACAGCAAACAAAGCATAGAGATAGACCTTGAAACTGCTTTATTGTGTCAAGTTTCAAAGAGCTAGCACAAACCATGTTTTATTTAGAGTTCCAAATACATGTATCCCTATAGGAGAAAACAGAGTGAAACCTAAAAATGAAAACGGTAACTGCAAATGAACGGTTTAACCTAGAAGAACGAAATTTGGTGAGCCAAGTGGTTTTGGTGTACTGATCATTACCTGAAAGAATCATCAAGATTGGGTGAAAAAATGTTTGCTGAGATTTCAGGCAACTCGTAGTTTTTTGGAAGCTTGGCAACCCCTTTCCATGAAAGTGATTTTCTCGAGTGTCTGCTTAGGTCTACATCAACAGCAAACAAAGCATAGAGATAGAACTGGAAACTGCTTTATTGTGTCAAGTTTCAAAGAGCTAGCACAAACCGTGTTTGATTTCGAGTTCCAAATACATGTATCCCTATAGGAGAAAACAGAGTGAAACCTAAAAATGAAAACGGTTACTGCAAACGAACGGTTTAACCTAGAAGAACGAAATTTGGTGAGCCAAGTTGGTTTGGTGTACTGATCATTACCTGAAAGAATCATCAAGATTGGGTGAGAAAATGTTTGCTGAGATTTCAGGCAACTCATCGTTTTTTGGAAGCTTGGCAACCCCTTTCCATGAAAGTGATTTTCGCCAGTCTCTGCTTAGGGCTACATCAACAGCAAACAAAGCATAGAGATAGAACTGGAAACTGCTTTATTGTGTCAAGTTTCAAAGAGGTAGCACAAACCGTGTTTGATTTATAGTTCCAAATACATGTATCCCTATAAGAGAAAACAGAGTGAAACCTAAAAATAAAAACGGTTACTGCAAAACGAACGGTTTAGCCTAGAAGAACGAAATTTGGTGAGCCAAGTGGTTTTGGTGTACTGATCATTACCTGAAAGAATCATCAAGATTGGGTGAAAAATGTTTGCTGAGATTTCAGGCAACTCGTAGTTTTTTGGAAGCTTGGCAACCCCTTTCCATGAACCGTGATTTTCGCCAGTCTCTGCTTAGGGCTACATCAACAGCAAACAAAGCATAGAGATAGAACCTGAAACTGCTTTATTGTGTCAAGTTTTCAAAGAGCTAGCACAAACCGTGTTGGTTTTAGAGTTCCAAATACATGTATCCCTATAGGAGAAAACAGAGTGAAAGCTAAAAATGAAAACGGTTACTGCAAACGAACGGTTTAACTAGAAGAACGAAATTTGGTGAGCCAAGTGGTTTTGGTGTACTGATCATTACCTGAAAGAATCATCAAGATTGGGTGAAAAAATGTTTGCTGAGATTTCAGGCAACTCGTAGTTTTTTGGAACCTGGCAACCCTTTCCATGAAAATGGATTTCGCCATTCTGGGCTTAGGGCTACATCAACAGCACACAAAGCATAGAGATAGAACTGGAAACTGCTTTATTGTGTCAAGTTTCAAAGAGCTAGCACAAACCGTGTTTGATTTAGAGTTCCAAATACATGTATCCCTATAGGAGAAAACAGAGTGAAACCTAAAAATGAAACGGTTACTGCAAACGAACGGTTTAACCTAGAAGAACGAAATTTGGTGAGCCAAGTGGTTTTGGTGTACTGATCATTACCTGAAAGAATCATCAAGATTGGGTGAAAAAATGTTTGCTGAGATTTCAGGCAACTCGTAGTTTTTTGGAAGCTTGGCAACCCCTTTCCATGAACGTGATTTTCGCCAGTCTCTGCTTAGGGCTACATCAACAGCAAACAAAAGCATAGAGATAGAACCTGAAACTGCTTTATTGTGTCAAGTTTCAAAGAGCTAGCACAAACCGTGTTTGTTTTAGAGTTCCAAATACATGTATCCCTATAGGAGAAAACAGAGTGAAACCTAAAATGGAAAACGGTACTGCAAACGAACGGTTTAACCTAGAAGAACGAAATTTGGTGAGCCAAGTGGTTTTGGTGTACTGATCATTACCTGAAAGAATCATCAAGATTGGGGTGAGAAAATGTTTGCTGAGATTTCAGGAATCTCGTAGTTTTTTGGAAGCTTGGCAACCCCTTTCCATGAAAGTGATTTTCGCCAGTCTCTGCTTAGGGCTACATCCACAGCAAACAAAGCATAGAGATAGAACTTGAAACTGCTTTATTGTGTCAAGTTTCAAAGAGCTAGCACAAACCGTGTTTGATTTAGAGTTCCAAATACATGTATCCCTATAGGAGAAACAGAGTGAAACTAAAAATGAAAACGGTTGCTGCAAAAGTAACGGTTTAAACTAGAAGAACGAAATTCGGTGAGCCAAGTGGTTTTGGTGTACTGATCATTACCTGAAAGAATCATCAAGATTGGGTGAAAAATGTTTGCTGAGATTTCAGGCAACTCGTAGTTTTTTGGAAGCTTGGCAAAGCTTTTCCAAGAAAGTGATTTTCGCAAGTCTCTGCTTAGGGATACATCAACAGCAAACAAACCATCGAGAGAGAACTGGAAACTGCTTTATTGTTTCAAGTTTCAAAGAGCTAGCACAAACCGTGTTTGATTTAGAGTTCCAAATATATGTATCCCTATAGGAGAAAAGAGAGGAAAACCTAAAATGAAACGGTTACTGCAAACGAACGGTTTAACCTATAAGAACAAAATTTGGTGAGCCAAGTGCTTTTGGTGTACTGATCATTACCTGAAAGAATCATCAAGATTAAGAGAAAAAATGTTGGCTGAGATTTCAGGCAACTCGTAGTTTTTTGGAAGCTTGGCAACCCTTTTCCATGAAAGTGATTTTCGCCAGTCTCTGCTAAGGGCTACATCAACAGCAAAACAAAGCATAGAGAGAGAACTTGAAAACTCCTTCATTGTGTCAAGTTTCAAAGAGCTAGCACAAACCGTGTTTGATTTAGAGTTCCAAATACATGTATCCCTATAGGAGAAAACAGAGTGAAACCTAAAAATTAAAACTGTTACTGCAAAAGAACGGTTTAACCTAGAAGAACGAAATTTGGTGAGCCAAGTGGTTTTGGTGTACTGATCATTACCTGAAAGAATCATCAAGATTGAGTGAAAAAATGTTTGCTGAGATTCAGGCAACTTGTAGTTTTTTGGAAGCTTGGCAACCCCTTTCCATGAAAGTGATTTTCGCCAGTCTCTGCTTAGGGATACATCAACAGCAAACATCCATAGAGAGAGAACTGGAAACTGCTTTATAGTGTCAAGTTTGAAAGAGCTAGCACAAACCGTGTTTGATTTAGAGTTCCAAATACATGTATCCTATAGAGAAAACAGAGGGAAACCTAAAATAAAACGGTTACTGCAAACGAACGGTTTAACCTAGAAGAACGAAATTTGGTGAGCCAAGTGGTTTTGGTGTACTGATCATTACCTGAAAGAATCATCAAGATTGAGTGAAAAATGTTTGCTGAGATTTCAGGCAACTCGTAGTTTTTGGAAGCTTGGCAACCCCTTTCAATAAAGTGATTTTCGCAGTCTCTGCTTAGGGCTACATCACAGCAAACAATGCATAGAGAGAGAACTGGAAACTGCTTTATTGTGTCAAGTTTCAATGAGCTAGCACAACCGTGTTGATTTAGAGTTCCAAATACATGTATCCTATAGGAGAAAACAGAGTGAAACCTAAAATGAAAACGGTTACTGCAAACGAACGGTTTAACCTAGAAGAACGAAATTTGGTGAGCCAAGTGGTTTTGGTGTACTGATCATTACCTGAAAGAATCATCAAGATTGGGTGAGAAAATGTTTGCTGAGATTTCAGGGAACTCGTAGTTTTTTGAAGCTTGGCAACCCCTTCCATGAAAATGATTTTCGCCAGTCTCTGCTTAGGGCCTACATAAACAGCAAACAAAGCATAGAGATAGAACTTTAAACTGCTTTATTGTGTCAAAATTTCAAATAGCTAGCACAAACCGTGTTTGATTTAGAGTTCCAAATACATGTATCCCTATAGGAGAAAACAGAGTGAAACCCAAAAATGAAAAACGGTTACTGCAAACGAACGGTTTAACCTAGAAGAAACGAAATTTGGTGAGCCAAGTGGTTTTGGTGTACTGATCATTAACTGAAAGAATTATCAAGATTGGGTGAAATATTGTTTGCTGAGATTTCAGGCAACTCGTAGTTTTTTGGAAGCTTGGTAACCCCTTTCCATGAAAGTGATTTTCGCCAGTCTCTTGCTTTGGGCTACATCAACAGCAAACAAAGCATAGAGATAGAACCTGAAACTGCTTTATTGTGTCAAGTTTCAAAGAGCTAGCACAAACCGTTTTTGTTTTAGAGTTCCAAATACATTTATCCCTATAGGAGAAATAGAGGGAAACCTAAAAATGAAAACGGTTACTGCAAACGAACGGTTTAACCTAGAAGAACGAAATTTAGTGAGCCAAGTGGTTTTGGTGTACTGATCATTACCTGAAAGAATCATCAAGAATGGTTGAGAAAATGTTTGCTGAGATTTCCGGCAACTCGTAGTTTTTTGAAGCTTGGCAACCCCTTTCCATGAAAGTGATTTTCGCCAGTCTCTGCTTACGGCTACATCCACAGCAAACAAAGCATAGAGATAGAACTTGAAACTGCTTTATTGTGTCAAGTTTCAAAGAGCTAGCACAAACCGTGTTTGATTTAGAGTTCCAAATACATGTATCCCTATAGGAGAAAACAGAGTGAAACCTAAAAATGAAAACGGTTACTGCAAATGAACGGTTTAACCTAGAAGAACGAAATTTGGTGAGCCAAGTGGTTTTGGTGTAATGATCATTACCTGAAAGAATCATCAAGATTGGGTGAAAAAATGTTTGCTGAGATT
Organism: Ictidomys tridecemlineatus; assembly: GCF_052094955.1. Lineage (NCBI taxonomy): Eukaryota > Metazoa > Chordata > Mammalia > Rodentia > Sciuridae > Ictidomys > Ictidomys tridecemlineatus. Next base: position 35,018 of record NW_027523495.1, on the reverse strand, counting down.
TCAGGTAACTCGTAGTTTTTGGAAGCTTGGCAACCCCTTTCCATGAAAGTGATTTTCGCCAGTCTCTGCTTAGGGCTACATCACAGCATACAAAGCATAGAGATAGAAGTTGAAACTGCTTTATTGTGTCAAGTTGCAAAGAGCTAGCACAAACCGTGTTGATTAGAGTTCCAAATACATGTATCCCTATAGGAGAAAACAGAGTGAAACCTAAAAATGAAAACGGTTGCTGCAAAAGAACGGTTTTAAACTAGAAGAACGAAATTTGGTGAGCCAAGTGTTTGGTGTACTGATCATTACCTGAAAGAATCATCAAGATTGGGTGAAAAAATGTTTGCTGAGATTTCAGGCAACTCGTAGTTTTTGGAAGCTTGGCAAAGCTTTCCAAGAAAGTGATTTTCGCAAGTCTCTGCTTAGGGATACATCAACAGCAAACAAACATCGGAGAGAGAACTGGAAACTGCTTTATTGTTTCAAGTTCAAAGAGCTAGCACAAACCGTGTTTGATTTAGAGTTCCAAATATATGTATCCCTATAGGAGAAAAGAGAGGAAAACCTAAAAATGAAAACGGTTACTGCAAACGAACGGTTTAACCTATAAGAACAAAATTTGGTGAGCCAAGTGCTTTTGGTGTACTGATCATTACCTGAAAGAATCATCAAGATTAAGAGAAAAAATGTTGGCTGAGATTTCAGCAACTCGTAGTTTTTTGGAAGCTTGGCAACCCTTTTCATGAAAGTGATTTTCGCCAGTCTCTGCTAAGGGCTACATCAACAGCAAACAAAGCATAGAGAGAGAACTTGAAACTGCTTCATTGTGTCAAGTTTCAAAGAGCTAGCAGGAACCTTGTTTGATTTAGAGTTCCAAATACTGTATCCCTATAGGAGAAAAACAGAGTGAAACCTAAAAATTTAAAACTGTTACTGCAAAAGAACGGTTTAAACCTAGAAGAACGAAATTTGGTGAGCCAAGTGGTTTTGGTGTACTGATCATTACCTGAAAGAATCATCAAGATTGAGTGAAAAAATGTTTGCTGAGATTTCAGGCAACTTGTAGTTTTTTGGAAGCTTGGCAACCCCTTTCCATGAAAGTGATTTTCGCCAGTCTCTGCTTAGGGATACATCAACAGCAAACAACCATAGAGAGAGAACTGGAAACTGCTTTATAGTGTCAAGTTTGAAAGAGCTAGCACAAACCGTGTTTGATTTAGAGTTCCAAATACATGTATCCCTATAGGAGAAAACAGAGGGAAACCTAAAAATAAAAACGGTTACTGCAAACGAACGGTTAACCTAGAAGAACGAAATTTGGTGAGCCAAGTGGTTTTGGTGTACTGATCATTACCTGAAAGAATCATCAAGATTGAGTGAAAAATGTTTGCTGAGATTTCAGGCAACTCGTAGTTTTTTGGAAGCTTGGCAACCCCTTTCAATAAAAGTGATTTCCGCCAGTCTCTGCTTAGGGCTACATCAACAGCAAACAAAGCATAGAGGAGAACTGGAAACTGCTTTATTGTGTCAAGTTTCAAGAGCTAGCACAAACCGTGTTGATTTAGAGTTCCAAATACATGTATCCCTATAGGAGAAACAGAGTGAAACCTAAAAATGAAAACGGTTACTGCAAACGAACGGTTTAACCTAGAAGAAACGAAATTTGGTGAGCCAAGTGGTTTTGGTGTACTGATCATTACCTGAAAGAATCATCAAGATTGGGTGAGAAAATGTTTGCTGAGATTTCAGGGAACTCGTAGTTTTTTGAAGCTTGGCAACCCCTTCCATGAAAATGATTTTCGCCAGTCTCTGCTTAGGCTACCATCAAACAGCAAACAAAGCATAGAGATAGAACTTGAAACTGCTTTATTGTGTCAAATTTCAAATAGCTAGCACAAACCGTGTTTGATTTAGAGTTCCAAATACATGTATCCCTATAGGAGAAAACAGAGTGAAACCTAAAAATGAAAAGGTTACTGCAAACGAACGGTTTAACCTAGAAGAACGAAATTTGGTGAGCCAAGTGGTTTTGGTGTACTGATTCATTACCTGAAAGAATCATCAAGATTGGGTGAAAAAATGTTGGCTGAGATTTCAGGCAACTTGTAGTTTTTTGGAAGCTTGGCAACCCATTTCCAGGAAAATGATTTTCGACAGTCTCTGCTTAGGGCTACATCAACAGCAAACAAACCATAGAGAGAGAACATGAAACTGCTTTATTGTGTCAAGGTTTCAAAGAGCTAGCACAAACCGTGTTTGATTTAGAGTTCCAAATACATGTATCCCTATAGGAGAAAACAGAGTGAAACCTAAAAATGAAAACGGTTGCTGCAAAAGAACGGTTTAAACTAGAAGAACGAAATTCGGTGAGCCAAGTGGTTTTGGTGTACTGATCATTACCTGAAAGAATCATCAAGATTGGGTGAAAAAATGTTTGCTGAGATTTCAGGCAACTCGTAGTTTTTTGGAAGCTTGGCAAACCTTTTCCAAGAAAGTGATTTTCGCAAGTCTCTGCTTAGGGATACATCAACAGCAAACAAACCATCGAGAGAGAACTGGAAACTGCTTTATTGTTTCAAGTTTCAAAGAGCTAGCACAAACCGTGTTTGATTTAGAGTTCCAAATATATGTATCCCTATAGGAGAAAAGAGAGGAAACCCTAAAAATGAAAACGGTTACTGCAAACGAACGGTTTAACCTATAAGAACAAAATTGGTGAGCCAAGTGGTTTTGGTGTACTGATCATTACCTGAAAGAATCATCAAGATTAAGAGAAAAATGTTGGCTGAGATTTCAGGCAACTCGTAGTTTTTTGGAAGCTTGGCAACCCTTTTCCATGAAAGTGATTTTCGCCAGTCTCTGCTAAGGGCTACATCAACAGCAAACAAAGCATAGAGATAGAACTTTAAACTGCTTTATTGTGTCAAATTTCAAATAGCTAGCACAAACCGTGTTTGATTTAGAGTTCCAAATACATGTATCCGTATAGGAGAAAACAGAGTAAAACCTAAAAATGAAAACGGTTACTGCAAACGAACGGTTTAACCTAGAAGAACGAAATTTGGTGAGCCAAGTGGTTTTGGTGTACTGATCATTACCTGAAAGAATCATCAAGATTAAGAGAAAAAATGTTGGCTGAGATTTCAGGCAACTCGTCGTATTTTGGAAGCTTGTCAACCCCTTTCCATGACAATGATTTCGCCAGTCTATGCTTAGGGATACATCAACAGCAAACAACATAGAGAGAGAACTGGAAACTGCTTTATTGTGTCAATTTTGAAAGAGCTAGCACAAACCGTGTTTGATTTAGAGTTCCAAATACATGTATCCCCATAGGAGAAAATAGAGGAACCTAAAATGAAACGGTTACTGCAAACGAACGGTTTAACCTAGAAGAACGAAATTTGGTGAGCCAAGTGGTTTTGGTGTACTGATCATTACCTGAAAGAATCATCAAGATTAAGAGAAAAAATGTTGGCTGAGATTTCAGGCAACTCGTAGTTTTTTGGAAGCTTGGCATCCCCTTTACAGGAAAGTGATTTTCGCCAGTCTCTGCTTAAGGCTACATCAACAGCAAACAAACCATAGAGATAGAACTTGAAACTCCTTTATTGTTTCAAGTTTCAAAGAGCTAGCACAAACGTGTTTGATTTAGAGTTCCCAAATACATGTATCCCTATAGGAAAAACAGAGTGAAACCTTAAAATGAAATTGTTACTGGCAAACGAACAGTTTACCTAGAAGAAAGAAATTTGGTGAGCCAAGTGGTTTGTGTGTACTGATCATTACCTGAAAGAATCATTCAAGATTGGGTGAAAAAATTGTTTGCTGAGATTTCAGGCAACTCGTAGTTTTTTGGAAGCTTGGCAATCCCTTTCAATGAAAGTGCTTTTCGCCAGTCTCTCTTAGGGCTACATCAACAGCAAACAAAGCATAGAGATAGAACTGGAAACTACTTTATTGTGTCAAGTTTCAAAGAGCTAGCACAAACCGTGTTGATTTAGAGTTCCAAATACATGTATCCCTATAGGAGAAAACAGAGTGAAACCTAAAAATGAGAACGGTTACTGCAAACGAACGGTTTAACCTAGAAGAACGAAATTTGGTGAGCCAAGTGGTTTTGGGGTACTGATCATTACCTGAAAGAATCATCAAGATTGGGTGAAAAATGTTTGCTGAGATTTCAGGCAACCTCGTAGTTTTTTTGTAAGCTTGGCAACCCCTTTCCATGAAAGTGATTTTCGCCAGTCTCTGCTTAGGGCTACATCCACAGCAAACAAAGCATAGAGATAGAACTTGAAACTGCTTTATTGTGTCAAGTTTCAAAGAGCTAGCACAACCGTGTTTGATTTAGAGTTCCAAAGACATGTATCCCTATAGGAGAAAACAGAGTGACACCTAAAAATGAAAACGGTTACTGCAACGAACGGTTTACCTAGAAGAACGAATTTGGTGAGCCAAGTGGTTTTGGTGTACTGATCATTACCTGAAAGAATCATCAAGATTGAGTGAAAAAATGTTTGCTGAGATTTCAGGCAACTTGTAGTTTTTTGAAGCTTGGCAACCCCTTTCCATGAACGTGATTTTCGCCAGTCTCTGCTTAGGATACAATCAACAGCAAACAAAGGCTAGAGATAGAACTGGAAACCTGCTTTATTGTGTCAAGTTTCAAAGAGCTAGCACAAACCGTGTTTGATTTAGATTCCAAATACATGTATCCTCTTAGGAGAAACAGAGGGAAAACGTAAAAATGAAAACGGTTACTGCAAACGAACGGTTTAACCTAGAAAGAACGAATTTTGGTGAGCCAAGTGGTTTTGGTGTAATGATCATTACCTGAAAGAATCATCAAGATTATGTGAAAAAATATTTGCTGAGATTTCAGGAAACTCGTAGTTTTTTGGAAGCTTGGCAACCCCTTTCCATGAAAGTGATTTTCGCCAGTCTCTGCTTAGGGCTACAATCACCACAAACAAATCATAGAGATGGAACTTGAAACTGCTTTATTGTGTCAAGTTTCAAAGAGCTAGCACAAACCGTGTTTGATTTTAGAGTTCCAATACATGTATCCCTATAGGAGAAAATAGAGGGAAACCTAAAAATGAAAACCGGTTACTGCAAACGAACGGTTTAACCTAGAAAACGAATTTGGTGAGCCAAGTGGTTTTTGGTGTTACTGATCATTACCTGAAAGAATCATCAAGATTAAGAGAAAAAATGTTGGCTGAGATTTCAGGCAACTCGTAGTTTTTTGGAAGCTTGGCAACTCCTTTCCATGAAAGTGATTTTTCGCCAGTCTCTGCTTAGGGCTACATCAACAGCAAACAAACATAGAGATAGAACTTGAAACTGCTTTATTGTGTCAAGTTTCAAAGAGCTAGCACAAACAGTGTTTGATTTAGAGTTCCAAATACATGTGTCCCTATAGGAGAAAACAGAGTGAAACCTAAAATAAAAACGGTTACTGCAAAAGTACGGTTTAACCTAGAAGAACGAAATTTGGTGAGCCAAGTGGTTTTGGTGTACTGATCATTACCTGAAAGAATCATCAAAGATTGGTAAAAAATGTTTGTTGAGATTTCAGGCAACTTGTAGTTTTTTGGAAGCTTGGCACCCCTTTCCATGAAAGTGATTTTCGCCAGTCTGTGCTTAGGGCTACATCAACAGCACACAAATCATAGAGATAGAACTGGAAACTGCTTTATTGTGTCAAGTTTCAAAGAGCTAGCACAAACCGTGTTTGATTTAGAGTTCCAAATACATGTATCCCTATAGGAGAAAACAGAGTGAAACCTAAAAATGAAAACGGTTACTGCAAACGAACGGGTTTAACCTAAAAGAACGAAATTTGGTGAGCCAAGTGGTTTTGGGTGTACTGATCATTACCTGAAAGAATCATCAAGATTGAGCAAAAAATGTTTGCTGAGATTTCAGGCAACTCGTAGTTTTTGGAAGCTTGGCAACCCTTTCCATGAAATGATTTTTCGCCAGTCTCTGCTTAGGGCTACATCAACAGCAAACAAACCATAGAGATAGAACTTGAAACTGCTTTATGTGTCAAGTTTCAAAGAGCTAGCACAAACCGTGTTTGATTTAGAGTTCAAATACATGTATCCCTATAGGAGAAAACAGAGTGAAACCTAAAAATGAAAACGGTTACTGCAAACGAACGGTTTAACCTAAAAAGAACGAAATTTGGTGAGCCCAAGTGGTTTTGGTGTACTGATCATTACCTGAAAGAATCATCAAGATTGAGTGAAAAAGTGTTTGCTGAGATTTCAGGGAACTCGTAGTTTTTGGAAGCTTGGCAACCCCTTTCCATAAAAGTGAATTCGCCAGTCTCTGCTTAGGCTACATCAACAGCAAACAAAGCATAGAGATAGAACTTGAAACTGCTTTATTGTGTCAAGTTTCAAAGAGCTAGCACAAACCGTGTTTGATTTAGAGTTCCAAATACATGTATCCCTACAGGAGAAAGACAGAGTGAAACCTAAAAATGAAAACGGTTATTGCAAACGAATGGTTTAACCTAGAAGAACGAAATTTGGTGAGCCAAGTGGTTTTGGTGTACTGATCATTACCTGAAAGAATCATCAAGATTGGGTGAGAAAATGTTTGCTGAGATTTCAGGCAACTCGTAGTTTTTTGGAAGCTTGGCAACCCATTTCATGAAAGTGATTTTCGCCAGTCTCTGCTTAGGGCTACGTCAACAGCAAACAAAGCATAGAGATAGAACTGGAAACTGCTTTATTGTGTCAAGTTTCAAAGAGGTAGCACAAACCGTGTTTGATTTATAGGTCCAAATACATGTATCCTATAGGAGAAAACAGAGTGAACCTAAAAATGAAAACGGTTACTGCAAACGAACGGTTTAACCTAGAAGAACGAAATTTGGTGAGCCAAGTGGTTTGGTGTACTGATCATTACCTGAAAGAATCATCAAGATTAAGAGAAAAATGTTGGCTGAGATTCAGGAAACTCGTAGTTTTTTGGAAGCTTGACAACCCTTTCCATGAAAGTTATTTTCGCCAGTCTCTGCTTAGGGCTACATCAACAGCAAACAAACCATAGAGATAGAACTTGAAACTGCTTTATTGTGTCAAGTTTCAAAGAGCTAGCACAAACCGTGTTTGATTTAGAGTTCCAAATACATTTATCCCTATGGAGAAAACAGAGTGAAACCTTAAAAATGAAAATGGTTACTGCAAACGAACGGTTTAACCTAGAAGAACGAAATTTGGTGAGCCAAGTGGTTTTTGGTGTACTGATCATTACCTGAAAGAATCATCAAGATTGGGTGAACAAATGTTTGCTGAGATTTCAGGCAACTCGTAGTTTTTTGGAAGCTTGGCAACCCCTTTCCTTGAAAGTGATTTTCGCCAGTCTGTGCTTAGGGCTACATCAACAGCACACAAATCATAGAGATAGAACTGGAAACTGCTTTATTGTGTCAAGTTTCAAAGAGCTAGCACAAACCGTGTTTGATTTAGAGTTCCAAATACATGTAATTCTATAGGAGAAAACAGAGTGAAACCTAAAAATGAAAACGGTTACTGCAAACGAACGGTTTAACCTAGAAGAACGAAATTTGGTGAGCCAAGTGGTTTTGGTGTACTGATCATTACCTGAAAGAATCATCAAGATTGAGTAAAAAATGTTTGCTGAGATTTCAGGCAACTCGTAGTTTTTTGGAAGCTTGGCAACCCCTTTCCATGAAAGTGATTTTCGCCAGTCTCTGCTTAGGGCTACATCAACAGCAAACAAACCATGGAGATAGAACTTGAAACTGCTTTATTGTGTCAAGTTTCAAAGAGCTAGCACAACCGTGTTTGATTTAGAGTTCCAAATACATGTATCCCTATAGGAGAAAACAGAGTGAAACCTAAAAAATGAAAAACGGTTACTGCAAACGAACGGTTTAACCTAGAAGAACGAAATTTGGTGAGCCAAGTGGTTTTGGTGTACTGATCATTACCTGAAAGAATCATCAAGATTGGGTGAGAAAATGTTTGCTGAGATTTCAGGCAACTCGTAGTTTTTTGGAAGCTTGGCAACCCATTTCCATGAAAGTGATTTTCGCCAGTCTCTGCTTAGGGCTACGTCAACAGCAAACAAAGCATAGAGATAGAACTGGAAACTGCTTTATTGTGTCAAGTTTCAAAGAGGTAGCACAAACCGTGTTTGATTTATAGGTCCAAATACATGTATCCCTATAGGAGAAAACAGAGTGAAACCTAAAAATGAAAACGGTTACTGCAAACGAACGGTTTAACCTAGAAGAACGAAATTTGGTGAGCCAAGTGGTTTTGGTGTACTGATCATTACCTGAAAGAATCATCAAGATTGGGTGAAAAAATGTTTGCTGAGATTTCAGGCAACTCGTAGTTTTTTGGAAGCTTGGCAACCCCTTTCCATGAAAGTGATTTTCGCCAGTCTCTGCTTAGGGCTACATCAACAGCAAACAAAGCATAGAGATAGAATCTGAAACTGCTTTATTGTGTTAAGTTTCAAAGAGTTAGCACAAACCGTGTTTGTTTTAGAGTTCCAAATACATGTATCCCTATAGGAGAAAACAGAGTGAAACCTAAAAATGAAAATGGTTACTGGAAACGAACGGTTTAACCTAGAAGAACGAAATTTGGTGAGCCAAGTGGTTTTGGTGTACTGATCATTACCTGAAAGAATCATCAAGATTGGGTGAGAAAATGTTTGCTGAGATTTCAGGCAACTCGTAGTTTTTTGGAAGCTTGGAAACCCCTTTCCATGAAAGTGATTTTCGCCAGTCTCTGCTTAGGGCTACATCAACAGCAAACAAAGCATAGAGAGAGAACCTGATACTGCTTTATTGTGTCAAGTTTCAAAGAGCTAGCACGAACCGTGTTTGATTTAGAGTTCCAAATACATGTATCCCTATAGGAGAAAACAGAGTGAAACCTAAAAATGAAAACGGTTACTGCAAAAGTACGGTTTAACCTAGAAGAACGAAATTTGGTGAGCCAAGTGGTTTTGGTGTACTGATCATTACCTGAAAGAATCATCAAGATTGGGTGAAAAAATGTTTGTTGAGATTTCAGGCAACTTGTAGTTTTTTGGAAGCTTGGCAACCCCTTTCCATGAAAGTGATTTTCGCCAGTCTGTGCTTAGGGCTACATCAACAGCACACAAATCATAGAGATAGAACTGGAAACTGCTTTATTGTGTCAAGTTTCAAAGAGCTAGCACAAACCGTGTTTGATTTAGAGTTCCAAATACATGTATCCCTATAGGAGAAAACAGAGTGAAACCTAAAAATGAAAACGGTTACTGCAAACGAACGGTTTAACCTAAAAGAACGAAATTTGGTGAGCCAAGTGGTTTTGGTGTACTGATCATTACCTGAAAGAATCATCAAGATTGAGTAAAAAATGTTTGCTGAGATTTCAGGCAACTCGTAGTTTTTTGGAAGCTTGGCAACCCCTTTCCATGAAAGTGATTTTCGCCAGTCTCTGCTTAGGGCTACATCAACAGCAAACAAACCATAGAGATAGAACTTGAAACTGCTTTATTGTGTCAAGTTTCAAAGAGCTAGCACAAACCGTGTTTGATTTAGAGTTCCAAATACATGTATCCCTATAGGAGAAAACAGAGTGAAACCTAAAAATGAAAACGGTTACTGCAAACGAACGGTTTAACCTAAAAGAACGAAATTTGGTGAGCCAAGTGGTTTTGGTGTACTGATCATTACCTGAAAGAATCATCAAGATTGAGTGAAAAAGTGTTTGCTGAGATTTCAGGGAACTCGTAGTTTTTTGGAAGCTTGGCAACCCCTTTCCATAAAAGTGAATTCGCCAGTCTCTGCTTAGGGCTACATCAACAGCAAACAAAGCATAGAGATAGAACTTGAAACTGCTTTATTGTGTCAAGTTTCAAAGAGCTAGCACAAACCGTGTTTGATTTAGAGTTCCAAATACATGTATCCCTACAGGAGAAAACAGAGTGAAACCTAAAAATGAAAACGGTTATTGCAAACGAATGGTTTAACCTAGAAGAACGAAATTTGGTGAGCCAAGTGGTTTTGGTGTACTGATCATTACCTGAAAGAATCATCAAGATTGGGTGAGAAAATGTTTGCTGAGATTTCAGGCAACTCGTAGTTTTTTGGAAGCTTGGCAAACCATTTCCATGAAAGTGATTTTCGCCAGTCTCTGCTTAGGGCTACGTCAACAGCAAACAAAGCATAGAGATAGAACTGGAAACTGCTTTATTGTGTCAAGTTTCAAAGAGGTAGCACAAACCGTGTTTGATTTATAGGTCCAAATACATGTATCCCTATAGGAGAAAACAGAGTGAAACCTAAAAATGAAAACGGTTACTGCAAACGAAAGGTTTAACCTAGAAGAACGAAATTTGGTGAGCCAAGTGGTTTTGGTGTACGGATCATTACCTGAAAGAATCATCAAGATTGGGTGAAAAAATGTTTGCTGGGATTTCAGGCAACTCGTAGTTTTTTGGAAGCTTGGCAACCCCTTAACATGAAAGTGATTTTCGCCAGTCTCTGCTTAGGGCTACATCCACAGCAAACAAAGCATAGAGATAGAACCTGAAACTGCTTTATTGTGTTAAGTTTCAAAGAGTTAGCACAAACCGTGTTTGTTTTAGAGTTCCAAATACATGTATCCCTATAGGAGAAAACAGAGTGAAACCTAAAAATGAAAACGGTTACTGGAAACGAACGGTTTAACCTAGAAGAACGAAATTTGGTGAGCCAAGTGGTTTTGGTGTACTGATCATTACCTGAAAGAATCATCAAGATTGGGTGAGAAAATGTTTGCTGAGATTTCAGGCAACTCGTAGTTTTTTGGAAGCTTGGCAACCCCTTTCCATGAAAGTGATTTTCGCCAGGCTGTGCTTAGGGCTACATCAACAGCACACAAATCATAGAGATAGAACTGGAAACTGCTTTATTGTGTCAAGTTTCAAAGAGCTAGCACAAACCGTGTTTGATTTAGAGTTCCAAATACATGTATCCCTATAGGAGAAAACAGAGTGAAACCTAAAAATGAAAACGGTTACTGCAAACGAACGGTTTAACCTAGAAGAACGAAATTTGGTGAGCCAAGTGGTTTTGGTGTACTGATCATTACCTGAAAGAATCATCAAGATTGAGTGAAAAAATGTTTGCTGAGATTTCAGGCAACTTGTAGTTTTTTGGAAGCTTGGCAACCCCTTTCCATGAAAGTGATTTTCGCCAATCTCTGCTTAGGGATACATCAACAGCAAACAAAGTCTAGGGATAGAACTGGAAACTGCTTTATTGTGTCAGGTTTCAAAGAGCTAGCACAAACCGTGTTTGATTTAGAGTTCCAAATACATGTATCCCTATAGGAGAAAACAGAGTGAAACCTAAAAATGAAAACGGTTACTGCAAACGAACGGTTTAACCTAAAAGAACGAAATTTGGTGAGCCAAGTGGTTTTGGTGTACTGATCATTACCTGAAAGAATCATCAAGATTGAGTGAAAAAATGTTTGCTGAGATTTCAGGCAACTCGTAGTTTTTTGGAAGCTTGTCAACCCCTTTCCATAAAAGTGATTTTCGCCAGTCTCTGCTTAGGGCTACATCAACAGCAAACAAAGCATAGAGATAGAACTGGAAACTGCTTTATTGTGTCAAGTTTCAAAGAGCTAGCACAAACCGTGTTTGATTTAGAGTTCCAAATACATGTATCCCTATAGGAGAAAACAGAGTGAAACCTAAAATGAAAACGGTTACTTCAAAAGAACGGTTTAACCTAGAAGAACGAAATTTGGTGAGCCAAGTGGCTTTGGTTTACTGATCATTACCTGAACGAATCATCAAGATTGGGTGAAAAAATGTTTGCTGAGATTTCAGGGAACTCGTAGTTTTTTGGAAGCTTGGCAACCCCTTTCCATGAAAGTGATTTTCGCCAGTCTGTGCTTAGGGCTACATCAACAGCACACAAAGCATAGAGATAGAACTTGAAACTGCTTTATTGTGTCAAGTTTCAAAGAGCTAGCACGAACCGTGTTTGATTTAGAGTTCCAAATACATGTATCCCTATAGGAGAAAACAGAGTGAAACCTAAAATGAAAACGGTTACTTCAAAAGAACGGTTTAACATAGAAGAACGAAATTTGGTGAGCCAAGTGGTTTTGGTGTACTGATCATTACCTGAACGAATCATCAAGATTGGGTGAAAAAAATGTTTGCTGAGATTTCAGGCAACTCGTAGTTTTTTGGAAGCTTGGCAACCCCTTTCCATGAAAGTGATTTTCGCCAGTCTGTGCTTAGGGCTACATCCACAGCAAACAAAGCATAGAGATAGAACTTGAAACTGCTTTATTGTGTCAAGTTTCCAAGAGCTAGCACACACCGTGTTTGATTTAGAGTTCCAAATACATGTATCCCTATAGGAGAAAACAGAGTGAAACCTAAAAATGAAAACGGTTACTGCAAAGGAACGGTTTAACCTAGAAGAACGAAATTTGGTGAGCCAAGTGGTTTTGGTGTACTGATCATTACCTGAAAGAATCATCAAGATTAAGAGAAAAAATGTTGGCTGACATTTCAGGCAACTCGTAGTTTTTTGGAAGCTTGGCAACCCTTTTCCATGAAAGTGATTTTCGCCAGTCTCTGCTTAGGGCTACGTCAACAGCAAACAAAGCATAGAGATAGAACTGGAAACTGCTTTATTGTGTCAAGTTTCAAAGAGGTAGCACAAACCGTGTTTGATTTAGAGTTCCAAATACATGTATCCCTATAGGAGAAAACAGAGTGAAACCTAAAAATGAAAACGGTTACTGCAAACGAACGGTTTAACCTAGAAGAACGAAATTTGGTGAGCCAAGTGGTTTTGGTGTACTGATCATTTCCTGAAAGAATCATCAAGATTGGGTGAGAAAATGTTTCCTGAGATTTCAGGCAACTCGTAGTTTTTTGGAAGCTTGGCAACCCATTTCCATGAAAGTGATTTTCGCCAGTCTCTGCTTAGGGCTACGTCAACAGCAAACAAAGCATAGAGAGAGAACTGGAAACTGCTTTATTGTGTCAAGTTTCAAAGAGCTAGCACAAACCGTGTTCGATTTAGAGTTCCAAATACACGTATCCCTATAGGAGAAAACAGAGTGAAACCTAAAAATGAAAACGGTTACTGCAAACGAACGGTTTAACCTAGAAGAACGAAATTTGGTGAGCCAAGGGGTTTTGGTGTACTGATCATTACCTGAAAGAATCATCAAGATTGGGTGAAAAAATGTTTGCTGAGATTTCAGGCAACTTGTAGTTTTTTGGAAGCTTGGCAACCCCTTTCCATGAAAATGATTTTCGCCAATCTCTGTTTAGGGATACATCAATAGCAAACAAAGGCTAGGGATATAACTGGAAACTGCTTTATTGTGTCAAGTTTCAAAGAGCTAGCACAAACCGTGTTTGATTTAGAGTTCCAAATACATGTATCCCTATAGGAGAAAACAGAGTGAAACCTAAAAATGAAAACGGTTACTGCAAACGAACGGTTTAACCTAAAAGAACGAAATTTGGTGAGCCAAGGGGTTTTGGTGTACTGATCATTAACTGAAAGAATCATCAAGATTGAGTGAAAAAATGTTTGCTGAGATTTCAGGCAACTCGTAGTTTTTTGGAAGCTTGGCAACCCATTTCCATAAAAGTGATTTTCGCCACTCTCTGCTTAGGGCTACATCAACAGCAAACAAAGCATAGAGATAGAACTTGAAACTGCTTTATTGTGTCAAGTTTCAAAGAGCTAGCACAAACCGTGTTTGATTTAGAGTTCCAAATACATGTATCCCTACAGGAGAAAACAGAGTGAAACCTAAAAATGAAAACGGTTATTGCAAACGAATGGTTTAACCTAGAAGAACGAAATTTGGTGAGCCAAGTGGTTTTGGTATACTGATCATTACCTGAAAGAATCATCAAGATTGGGTGAGAAAATGTTTGCTGAGATTTCAGGCAACTCGTAGTTTTTTGGAAGCTTGGCAACCCATTTCCATGAGAGTGATTTTCGCCAGTCTCTGCTTAGGGCTACGTCAACAGCAAACAAAGCATAGAGATAGAACTGGAAACTGCTTTATTGTGTCAAGTTTCAAAGAGGTAGCACAAACCGTGTTTGATTTAGAGTTCCAAATACATGTATCTCTATAGGAGAAAAACAGAGTGAAACCTAAAAATAAAAACGGTTACTGCAAACGAACGGTTTAACCTAGAAGAACGAAATTTGGTGAGCCAAGTGGTTTTGGTGCACTGATCATTACCTGAAAGAATCATCAAGATTGGGTGAAAAAATGTTTGCTAACATTTCAGGCAACTCGTAGTATTTTGGAAGCTTGGCAACCCCTTTCCATGAAAGTGATTTTCGCCAGTCTCTGCTTAGGGCTACATCAACAGCAAACAAACCATAGAGATAGAACTGGAAACTGCTTTATTGTGTCAAGTTTCAAAGAGCTAGCACAAACCGTGTTTGATTTAGAGTTCCAAATACATGTATCCCTATAGGAGAAAACAGAGTGAAACCTAAAAATGAAAACGGTTACTGCAAAAGAACGGTTTAACCTAGAAGAACGAAATTTGGTGAGCCAAGTGGTTTTGGTGTACTGATCATTACCTGAAAGAATCATCAAGATTGGGTGAGAAAATGTTTGCTGAGATTTCAGGCAACTCGTAGTTTTTTGGAAGCTTGGCAACTCCTTTCCATGAAAGTGATTTTCACCAGTCTCTGCTTAGGGCTACATCCACAGCAAACAAAGCATAGAGATAGAACTTGAAACTGCTTTATTGTGTCAAGTTTCAAAGAGCTAGCACAAACCGTGTTTGATTTAGAGTTCCAAATACATGTATCCCTATAGGAGAAAACAGAGTGAAACCTAAAAATGAAAACGGTTACTGCAAAGGAACGGTTTAACCTAGAAGAACGAAATTTGGTGAGCCAAGTGGTTTTGGTGTACTGATCATTACCTGAAAGAATCATCAAGATTGGGTGAAAAAATGTTTGCTGAGATTTCAGGAAACTCATAGTTTTTTGGAAGCTTGGCAACCCCTTTCCATGAAAGTGATTTTCGCCAGTCTCTGCTTAGGGCTACATCAACAGCAAAAAAAGCATAGAGATAGAACTTGAAACTGCTTTATTGTGTCAAGTTTCAAAGAGCTAGCACAAACCGTGTTTGATTTAGAGTTCCAAATACATGTATCCCTATAGGAGAAAACAGTGTGAAACCTAAAAATGAAATCGGTTACTGCAAAAGAACGGTTTAACCTAGAAAAACGAAATTCGGTGAGCCAAGTGGTTTTGGTGTACTGATCATTACCTGAAAGAATCATCAAGATTGGGTGAAAAAATGTTTGCTGAGATTTCAGGCAACTCGTAGTTTTTTGGAAGCTTGGCAACCCCTTTCAATGAAAGTGATTTTCGCCAGTCTCTACTTAGGGATACATCAACAGCAAACAAACCATAGAGAGAGAACTGGAAACTGCTTTATTGTTTCAAGTTTCAAAGAGCTAGCACAAACCGTGTTTGATTTAGAGTTCCAAATACATGTATCCCTATAGGAGAAAACAGAGGGAAACCTAAAAATGAAAACGGTTACTGCAAATGAACGGTTTAACCTATAAGAACAAAATTTGGTGAGCCAAGTGGTTTTGGTGTACTGATCATTACCTGAAAGAATCATCAAGATTAAGAGAAAAAATGTTGGCTGAGATTTCAGGCAACTCGTAGTTTTTTGGAAGCTTGGCAACCCTTTTCTATGAAAGTGATTTTCGCCAGTCTCTGCTTAGGGCTATATCAACAGCAAACAAACCATAGAGATAGAACTTGAAACTGCTTTATTGTGTCAAGATTCAAAGAGCTAGCACAAACCGTGTTTGATTTAGAGTTCCAAATACATGTATCATTATAGGAGAAAACAGAGTGAAACCTAAAAATGAAAACGGTTACTGCAAACGAACGGTTTAACCTAGAAGAACGAAATTTGGTGAGCCAAGTGGTTTTGGTATACTGAGCCTTACCTGAAAGAATCATCAAGATTAAGTGAAAAAATGTTTGCTGAGATTTCAGGAAACTCGTAGTTTTTTGGAAGCTTGGCAACCCCTTTCTATGAAAGTGTTTTTCGCCAGTCTCTGCTTAGGGCTACATCAACAGCAAACAAACCATAGAGATAGAACTTGAAACTGCTTTATTGTGTCAAGTTTCAAAGAGCTAGCACAAACCGTGTTTAATTTAGAGTTCCCAATACATGTATCCCTATAGGAGAAAACAGAGTGAAACCTGAAAATGAAAACGGTTACTGCAAACGAACGGTTTAACCTAGAAGAACGAAATTTGGTGAGCCAAGTGGTTTTGGTGTACTGATCATGACCTGAAAGAATCATCAAGATTGGGTGAAAAAATGTTTGCTGAGATTTCAGGAAACTCATAGTTTTTTGGAAGCTTGGCAACCCCTTTCCATGACAGTGATTTTCGCCAGTCTCTGCTTAGGGCTACATCAACAGGAAAAAAAGCATAGAGATAGAACTTGAAACTGCTTTATTGTGTCAAGTTTCAAAGAGCTAGCACGAACCGTGTTTGATTTAGAGTTCCAAATACATGTATCCCTATAGGAGAAAACAGTGTGAAACCTAAAAATGAAAACGGTTACTGCAAAAGAACGGTTTAACCTAGAAAAACGAAATTCGGTGAGCCAAGTGGTTTTGGTGTACTGATCATTACCTGAAAGAATCATCAAGATTGGGTGAAAAAATGTTTGCTGAGATTTCAGGCAACTCGTAGTTTTTTGGAAGCATGGCAACCCCTTTCAATGAAAGTGATTTTCGCCAGTCTCTACTTAGGGATACATCAACAGCAAACAAACCATAGAGAGAGAACTGGAAACTGCTTTATTGTTTCAAGTTCCAAAGAGCTAGCACAAACCGTGTTTGATTTAGAGTTCCAAATACATGTATCCCTATAGGAGAAAACAGAGGGAAACCTAAAAATGAAAACGGTTACTGCAACCGAACGGTTTAACCTATAAGAACAAAATTTGGTGAGCCAAGTGGTTTTGGTGTACTGATCATTACCTGAAAGAATCATCAAGATTAAGAGAAAAAATGTTGGCTGAGATTTCAGGCAACTCGTAGTTTTTTGGAAGCTTGGCAACCCTTTTCCATGAAAGTGATTTTCGCCAGACTCTGCTTAGGGCTATATCAACAGCAAACAAACCATAGAGATAGAACTTGAAACTGCTTTATTGTGTCAAGTTTCAAAGAGCTAGCACAAACCGTGTTTGATTTATAGTTCCAAATACATGTATCCTTATAGGAGAAAACAGAGTGAAACCTAAAAATGAAAACGGTTACTGCAAACGAACGGTATAACCTAGAAGAACGAAATTTGGTGAGCCAAGTGGTTTTGGTGTACTGATCATTACCTGAAAGAATCATAAAGATTGAGTGAAAAAATGTTTGCTGAGATTTCAGGCAACTTGTAGTTTTTTGGAAGCTTGGCAACCCCTTTCCATGAAAGTGATTTTCGCCAATCTCTGCTTAGGGATACATCAACAGCAAACAAAGGCTAGAGATAGAACTGGAAACTGCTTTATTGTGTCAAGTTTCAAAGAGCTAGCACAAACCGTGTTTGATTTAGAGTTCCAAATACATGTATCCCTATAGGAGAAAACAGAGGGAAACCTAAAAATGAAAACGGTTACTGCAAATGAACGGTTTAACCTAGAAGAACGAAATTTGGTGAGCCAAGTGGTTTTGGTGTACTGATCCTTACCTGAAAGAATCATCAAGATTAAGTGAAAAAATGTTTGCTGAGATTTCAGGAAACTCGTAGTTTTTTGGAAGCTTGGCAACCCCTTTCTATGAAAGTGTTTTTCGCCAGTCTCTGCTTAGGGCTACATCAACAGCAAACAAACCATAGAGATAGAACTTGAAACTGCTTTATTGTGTCAAGTTTCAAAGAGCTAGCACAAACCGTGTTTGATTTAGAGTTCCCAATACATGTATCCCTATAGGAGAAAACAGAGTGAAACCTGAAAATGAAAACGGTTACTGCAAACGCACGGTTTAACCTAGAAGAACGAAATTTGGTGAGCCAAGTGGTTTTGGTGTACTGATCATGACCTGAAAGAATCATCAAGATTGGGTGAAAAAATGTTTGCTGAGATTTCAGGCAACTCGTAGTTTTTTGGAAGCTTGGCAACCCCTTTCCATGAAAGTGATTTTCGCCAGTCTCTGCTTAGGGATACATCAACAGCAAACAACCATAGAGAGAGAACTGGAAACTGCTTTATTGTGTCAAGTTTGAAAGAGCTAGCACAAACCGTGTTTGATTTAGAGTTCCAAATACATGTATCCCTATAGGAGAAAATAGAGGGAAACCTAAAAATGAAAACGGTTACTGCAAACGAACGGTTTAACCTAGAAGAACGAAATTTGGTGAGCCAAGTGGTTTTAGTGTACTGATCATTACCTGCAAGAATCATCAAGATTAAGAGAAAAAATGTTGGCTGAGATTTCAGGCAACTCGTAGTTTTTTGGAAGCTTGGCAACCCCTTTCCATGAAAGTTATTTTCGCCAGTCTCTGCTTAGGGCTACATCAACAGCAAACAAACCATAGAGATAGAACTTGAAACTGCTTTATTGTGTCAAGTTTCAAAGACCTAGCACAAACCGTGTTTGATTTAGAGTTCCAAATACATGTATCCCTATAGGAGAAAACAGAGAGAAACCTGAAAATGAAAACGGTTACTGCAAACGAACGGTTTAACCTAGAAGAACGAAATTTGGTGAGCCAAGTGGTTTTTGTGTACTGATCATTTCCTGAAAGAATCATCAAGATTGGGTGAAAAAATGTTTGCTGAGATTTCAGGCAACTCGTAGTTTTTTGGAAGCTTGGCAACCTTTTTCCATGAAAGTGATTTTCGCCAGTCTCTGCTTAGGGCTACATCAACAGTAAACAAAGCATAGAGATAGAACTTGAATCTGCTTTATGTGTCAAGTTTCAAAGAGCTAGCACAAACCGTGTTTGATTTAGAGTTCCAAATACATGTATCACTGTATGAGAAAACAGAGTGAAACCTAAAAATGAAAACGGTTACTGCAAAAGAACGGTTTAACCTAGAAGAACGAAATTTGGTGAGCCAAGTGGTTTTGGTGTAGTGATCATTACCTGAAAGAATCATCAAGATTGGGTGAAAAAATGTTTGCTGAGATTTCAGGCAACTCGTAGTTTTTTGGAAGCTTGGCAACCCCTTTCCAGGAAAGTCATTTTCGCCAGTTTCTGCTTAGGGCTACATCAACAGCACACAAAACATAGAGATAGAACTTGAAACTGCTTTATTGTGTCAAGTTTCAAAGAGCTAGCTCAAACCGTGTTTGATTTAGAGTTCCAAATACATGTATCCCTATAGGAGAAAACAGAGTGAAACCTAAAAATGAAAACGGTTACTGCAAAGGAACGGTTTAAACTAGAAGAACGAAATTTGGAGAGCCAAGTGGTTTTGGTGAACTGCTCATTACCTGAAAGAATCATCAAGATTGGGTGAAAAAGTGTTTGCTGATATTTCAGGCAACTCGTATTTTTTTGGAAGCTTTGCAACCCCTTTCCATGAAAGGGATTTACGCCAGTCTCTGCTTAGGGCTACATCAACAGCAAACAAAGCATAGAGATAGAACTGGAAACTGCTTTACTGTGTCAAGTTTCAAAGAATTAGCACAAACCGTGTTTGATTTAGAGTTCCAAATACATGTATCCCTATAGGAGAAAACAGAGTGAAACCTAAAAATGAAAACGGTTACTGCAAACGAACGGTTTAACCTAGAAGAATGAAATTTGGTAAGCCAAGTAGTTTTGGTGTACTGATCATTACCTGAAAGAATCATCAAAATTGGGTGAAAAAATGTTTGCTGAGATTTCAGGTAACTCGTAGTTTTTTGGAAGTATGGCAACCCCTTTCCATGAAAGTCATTTTCGCCAGTCTCTGCTTAGGGCTACATCAACAGGAAACAAAGCATAGATATAGAACTTGAAACTGCTTTATTGTGTCAAGTTTCAAAGAGCTAGCACAAACCGTGTTTGATTTAGAGTTCCAAATACATGTATCCCTATAGGAGAAAACAGAGTGAAACCTAAAAATGAAAACGGTTACTGCAAACGAACGGTTTAACCTAGAATAACGAAATATGGTGAGCAAAGTGGTTTTGGTGTAGTGATCATTACCTGAAAGAATCATCAAGATTGTGTGAAAAAATGTTTGCTGAGATTTCAGGCAACTCGTAGTTTTTTGGAATCTTGGCAACCCCTTTCCATGAAAGTGATTTTCGCCAGTCTCTGCTTAGGGCTACATCAACAGAACACAAAACATAGAGATAGAACTTGAAACTGCTTTATTGTGTCAAGTTTCAAAGAGCTAGCACAAACCGTGTTTGATTTAGAGTTCCAAATACATGTATCCCTATAGGAGAAAACAGAGTGAAACCTAAAATGAAAACGGTTACTGCAAACGAACGGTTTAACCTAGAAGAACGAAATTTGGAGAGCCAAGTGGTTTTGGTGAACTGATCATTACCTGAAAGAATCATCAAGATTGGGTGAAAAAGTGTTTGCTGATATTTCAGGCAACTCATATTTTTTTGGAAGCTTTGCAACCCCTTTCCATGAAAGGGATTTTCGCCAGTCTCTGCTTAGGGCTACATCAACAGCAAACAAAGCATAGAGATAGAACTGGAAACTGCTTTATTGTGTCAAGTTTCAAAGAGCTAGCACAAACCGTATTTGATTTAGAGTTCCAAATACATGTATCCCTATAGGAGAAAACAGAGTGAAACCTAAAAATGAAAACGGTTACTGCAAACGAACGGTTTAAAATAGAAGAACGAAATTTGGTGAGCCAAGTGGTTTTGGTGTACTGATCATTACCTGAAAGATTCATCAAGATTGGGTGAAAAAATGTTTGCTGAGATTTCAGGCAACTCGTAGTTTTTTGGAAGCTTGGCAACCCCTTTCCATGAAAGTGATTTTCGCCAGTCTCTGCTTAGGGCTACATCAACAGCAAACAAAGCTTAGAGATAGAACTTGAAACTGCTTTATTGTGTCAAGTTTCAAAGAGGTAGCACAAACCGTGTTTGATTTACAGTTCCAAATACATGTATCCCTATAGGAGTAAACAGAGTGAAACCTAAAAATGAAAACGGTTACTGCAAACGAACGGTTTAACCTAGAAGAACGAAATTTGGTGAGCCAAGTGGTTTTGGTGTACTGATCATTACCTGAAAGAATCATCAAGATTGGGTGAAAAAATGTTTGCTGAGATTTCAGGCAACTCGTAGTTTTTGGAAGCTTGGCAACCCATTTCCATGAAAGTGATTTTCGCCAGTTTCTGCTTAGGGCTACATCAACAGCACACAAAACATAGAGATAGAACTTGAAACTGCTTTATTGTGTCAAGTTTCAAAGAGCTAGCACAAACCGTGTTTGATTTAGAGTTCCAAATACATGTATCCCTATAGGAGAAAACAGAGTGAAACCTAAAAATGAAAACGGTTACTGCAAACGAGTAGTTTAACCTAGAAGATCGAAATTTGGTGAGCCAAGTGGTTTTGGTGTACTGATCATTACCTGAAAGAATCATCAAGATTGGGTGAAAAAATGTTTGCTGAGATTTCAGGCAACTCGTAGTTTGTTGGAAGCTTGGCAACCCCTTTTCATGAAAGTGATTTTCGCCAGTCTCTGCTTAGGGCTATATCAACAGCAAACAAAGCATAGAGATCAAACTTGAAACTGCTTTATTGTGTCAAGTTTCAAGGAGCTAGCAAAAACCGTGTTTGATTTAGAGTTCCAAATACATGTATCCCTATAGGAGAAAACAGAGTGAAACCTAAAAATGAAAACGGTGACTGCAAACGAACGGTTTAACCTAGAAGAACGAAATTTGGTGAGCCAAGTGGTTTTGGTGTACTGATCATTACCTGAAAGGATCATCAAGATTGGGTGAAAAAATGTTTGCGAGATTTCAGGTAACTCATAGTTTTTTGGAAGTATGGCATCCCCTTTCCATGAAAGTGATTTTCGCCAGTCTCTGCTTAGGGCTATATCAACAGCAAACAAAGCATAGAGATAGAACTTGAAACTGCTTTATTGTGTCAAGTTTCAAAGAGCTAGCACAAACCGTGTTTGATTTAGAGTTCCAAATACATGTATCCCTGTATGAGAAAACAGAGTGAAACCTAAAAATGAAAACGGTTACTGCAAAAGAACGGTTTAACCTAGAAGAACGAAATTTGGTGAGCCAAGTGGTTTTGGTGTAGTGATCATTACCTGAAAGAATCATCAAGATTCGGTGAAAAAATGTTTGCTGAGATTTCAGGCAACTCGTAGTTTTTTGGAAGCTTGGCAACCCCTTTCCATGAAAGTGATTTTCGCCAGTTTCTGCTTAGGGCTACATCAACAGTACACAAAACATAGAGATAGAACTTGAAACTGCTTTATTGTGTCAAGTTTCAAAGAGCTAGCAAAAACCGTGTTTGATTTAGAGTTCCAAATACATGTATCCCTATAGGAGAAAACAGAGTGAAACCTAAAAATGAAAACGGTTACTGCAAAGGAACGGTTTAACCTAGAAGAACGAAATTTGGAGAGCCAAGTGGTTTTGGTGAACTGCTCATTACCTGATAGAATCATCAAGATTGGGTGAAAAAGTGTTTGCTGATATTTCAGGCAACTCGTAGTTTTTTGGAAGTATGGCAACCCCTTTCCATGAAAGTGATTTTCGCCAATCTCTGCTTGGGGCTATATCAACAGCAAACAAAGCATAGATATAGAACTTGAAACTGCTTTATTGTGTCAAGTTTCAAAGAGATAGCACAAACCGTGTTTGATTTAGAGTTCCAAATACATGTATCCCTATAGGAGAAAACAGAGTGAAACCTAAAAATGAAAACGGTTACTGCAAACGAACGGTTTAACCTAGAATAACGAAATTTGGTGAGCCAAGTGGTTTTGGTGTAGTGATCATTACCTGAAAGAATCATCAAGATTGGGTGAAAAAATGTTTGCTGAGATTTCAGGTAACTCGTAGTTTTTTGGAAGCTTGGCAACCCCTTTCCATGAAAGTGATTTTCGCCAGTCTCTGCTTAGGGCTACATCAACAGCAAACAAAGCTTAGAGATAGAACTTGAAACTGCTTTATTGTGTCAAGTTTCAAAGAGCTAGCACAAACCGTGTTTGATTTACAGTTCCAAATACATGTATCCCTATAGGAGTAAACAGAGTGAAACCTAAAAATTAAAACGGTTACTGCAAACGAACGGTTTAACCTAGAAGAACGAAATTTGGTGAGCCAAGTGGTTTTGGTGTACTGATCATTACCTGAAAGAATCATCAAGATTGGGTGAAAAAATGTTTGCTGAGATTTCAGGCAACTCGTAGTTTTTTGGAAGCTTGGCAACCCCTTTCCATGAAAGTGATTTTCGCCAGTCTCTGCTTAGGGCTACATCAACAGCAAACAAACCATAGAGATAGAACTTGAAACTGCTTTATTGTGTCAAGTTTCAAAGAGCTAGCACAAACCGTGTTTGATTTAGAGTTCCAAATACATGTATCCCTATAGGAGAAAACAGAGTGAAACCTAAAAATGAAAACGGTTACTGCAAACGAACGGTTTAACCTAGAAGAACGAAATTTGGTGAGCCAAGTGGTTTTGGTGTACTGATCATTACCTGAAAGATTCATCAAGATTGGGTGAAAAAATGTTTGCTGAGATTTCAGGCAACTCGTAGTTTTTTGGAAGCTTGGCAACCCCTTTCCATGAAAGTGATTTTCGCCAGTCTCTGCTTAGGGCTACATCAACAGCAAACAAAGCTTAGAGATAGAACTTGAAACTGCTTTATTGTGTCAAGTTTCAAAGAGCTAGCACAAACCGTGTTTGATTTACAGTTCCAAATACATGTATCCCTATAGGAGTAAACAGAGTGAAACCTAAAAATGAAAACGGTTACTGCAAACGAAAGGTTTAACCTAGAAGAACGAAATTTGGTGAGCCAAGTGGTTTTGGTGTACTGATCATTACCTGAAAGAATCATCAAGATTGGGTGAAAAAATGTTTGCTGAGATTTCAGGCAACTCGTAGTTTTTTGGAAGCTTGGCAACCCCTTTCCATGAAAGTGATTTTCGCCAGTCTCTGCTTAGGGCTACATCAACAGCAAACAAACCATAGAGATAGAACTTGAAACTGCTTTATTGTGTCAAGTTTCAAAGAGCTAGCACAAACCGTGTTTGATTTAGATTTCCAAATACATGTATCCCTATAGGAGAAAACAGAGTGAAACCTAAAAATGAAAACGGTTAGTGCAAACGAACGGTTTAACCTAGAACGAAATTTGGTGAGCCAAGTGGTTTTGGTGTACTGATCATTACCTGAAAGAATCATCAAGATTGGGTGAAAAAATGTTTGCTGAGATTTCAGGCAACTCGTAGTTTTTTGGAAGCTTGGCAACCTATTTCCATGAAAGAGATTTTCGCAAGTCTCTGCTTAGGGCTACATCAACAGCAAACAAAGCATAGAGATAGAACTGGAAACTGCTTTATTGTGTCAAGTTTCAAAGAGCTAGCACAAACCGTGTTTGTTTTAGAGTTTCAAATACATGTATCCCTATAGGAGAAAACAGAGTGAAACCTAAAAATGAAAACGGTTACTGCAAACGAACGGTTTAACCTAGAAGAACGATATTTGGTGAGCGAAGTAGTTTTGGTGTACTGATCATTACCTGAAAGAATCATCAAGATTGGGTGAAAAAATGTTTGCTGAGATTTCAGGAAACTCGTAGTTTTTTGGAAGCTTGGCAACCCCTTTCCATGAAAGTGATTTTCGCCAGTCTCTGCTTAGGGCTACATCAACAGCAAACAAAGCATAGAGATAGAACTGGAAACTGCTTTATTGTGTCAAGTTTCAAAGAGCTAGCACAAACCGTGTTTGATTTAGAGTTCCAAATACTTGTATCCCTATAAAAGAAAACAGAGTGAAACCTAAAAATGTACACGGTTACTGCAAACGAACGGTTTAACCTAGAAGAACGAAATTTGGTGAGCCAAGTGGTTTTGGTGTACTGATCATTACCTGAAAGAATCATCAAGATTGGGTGAAAAATGTTTGCTGAGATTTCAGGCAACTCGTAGTTTTTTGGAAGCTTGGCAACCCCTTTCAATGAAAGTGATTTTCGCCAGTCTCTGCTTAGGGCTACATCAACAACAAACAAACCATAGAGATAGAACTGGAAACTGCTTTATTGTGTCAAGTTTCAAAGAGCTAGCACAAACTGTGTTTGATTTAGAGTTCCAAATTCATGTATCCCTATAGGAGAAAAGAGAGTGAAACCTAAAAATGAAAACGGTTACTGCAAACGAACGGTTTAACCTAGAAGAACGAAATTTGGTGAGCCAAGTGATTTTGGTGTACTGATCATTACCTGAAAGAATCATCAAGATTGGGTGAAAAAATGTTTGCTGAGATTTCAGGCAACTCGTAGTTTTTTGGAAGCTTGGCAACCTATTTCCATGAAAGAGATTTTCGCAAGTCTCTGCTTAGGGCTACATCAACAGCAAACAAAGCATAGAGATAGAACTGGAAACTGCTTTATTGTGTCAAGTTTCAAAGAGCTAGCACAAACCGTGTTTGATTTAGAGTTTCAAATACATGTATCCCTATAGGAGAAAACAGAGTGAAACCTAAAAATGAAAACGGTTACTGCAAACGAACGGTTTAACCTAGAAGAACGATATTTGGTGAGCGAAGTAGTTTTGGTGTACTGATTATTACCTGAAAGAATCATCAAGATTGGGTGAAAAAATGTTTGCTGAGATTTCAGGTAACTCGTAGTTTTTTGGAAGTATGGCAACCCCTTTCCATGAAAGTGATTTTCGCCAGTCTCTGCTTAGGGCTATACCAACAGCAAACAAAGCATAGAGATAGAACTTGAAACTGCTTTATTGTGTCAAGTTTCAAAGAGCTAGCACAAACCGTGTTTGATTTAGAGTTCCAAATACATGTATCCCTATAGGAGAAAACAGAGTGAAACCTAAAAATGAAAACGGTTACTGCAAACGAACGGTTTAACCTAGAAGAACGAAATTTGGTGATCCAAGTGGTTTTGGTGTACTGATCATTACCTGAAAGAATCATCAAGATTGGATGAAAAAATGTTTGCTGAGATTTCAGGCAACTCGTAGTTTTTTGGAAGCTTGGCAACCCCTTTCCATGAAAGTGATTTTCGCCAGTCTCTCCTTAGGGCTACATCCACAGCACACAAAACATAGAGATAGAACTTGAAACTGCTTTATTGTGTCAAGTTTCAAAGAGCTAGCACAAACCGTGTTTGATTTAGAGTTCCAAATACATGTATCCCTATAGGAGAAAACAGAGTGAAACCTAAAAATGAAAACGGTTACTGCAAACGAACGGTTTAACCTAGAAGAACGAAATTTGGAGAGATAAGTGGTTTTGGTGAACTGCTCATTACCTGAAAGAATCATCAAGATTGGGTGAAAAAGTGTTTGCTGATATTTCAGGCAACTCGTATTTTTTTGGAAGCTTTGCAACCCCTTTCCATGAAAGGGATTTTCGCCAGTCTCTGCTTAGGGCTACATCAACAGCAAACAAAGCATAAAGATAGATCTTGAAACTGCTTTATTGTGTCAAGTTTCAAAGAGCTAGCACAAACCGTGTTTGATTTAGGGTTCCAAATACATGTATCCCTATAGGAGAAAACAGAGTGAAACCTAATAATGAAAACGGTTACTGCAAACGAACGGTTTAACCTAGAAGAACGAAATTTGGTGAGCCAAGTGGTTTTGGTGTACTGATCATTACCTGAAAGAATCATCAAGATTGGGTGAAAAAATGTTTGCTGAGATTTCAGGCAACTCGTAGTTTTTTGGAAGCTTGGCAACCCCTTTCCATGAAAGTGATTTTCGCCAGTCTCTGCTTAGGGCTACATCAACAGCAAACAAAGCATAGAGATAGAACTTGAAACTGCTTTATTGTGTCAAGTTTCAAAGAGCTAGCACAAACCGTGTTTGATTTAGAGTTCCAAATACATGTATCACTATAGGGAAAACAGAGTGAAACCTAAAAATTAAAAGGGTTACTGCAAACGAACGGTTTAACCTAGAAGAGCGAAATTTGGTGAGCCAAGTGGTTTTGGTGTACTGATCATTACCTGAAAGAATCATCAAGATTTGGTGAAAAAATGTTTGCTGAGATTTCAGGCAACTCGTAGTTTTTTGGAAGCTTGGCAACCCCTTTCCATGAAAGTGATTTTCGCCAGTCTCTGCTTAGGGCTACATCAACAGCAAACAAAGCATAGAGATAGAACTGGAAACTGCTTTATTGTGTCAAGTTTCAAAGAGCTAGCACAAACCGTGTTTGATTTAGAGTTCCAAATACTTGTATCCCTTTAAAAGAAAACAGAGTGAAACCTAAAAATGTAAACGGTTACTGCAAACGAACGGTTTAACCTAGAAGAACGAAATTTGGTGAGCCAAGTGGTTTTGGTGTACTGATCATTACCTGAAAGAATCATCAAGATTGGGTGAAAAATGTTTGCTGAGATTTCAGGCAACTCGTAGTTTTTTGGAAGCTTGGCAACCCCTTTCAATGAAAGTGATTTTCGCCAGTCTCTGCTTAGGGCTACATCAACAACAAACAAAGCATAGAGATAGAACTGGAAACTGCTTTATTGTGTCAAGTTTCAAAGAGCTAGCACAAACTGTGTTTGATTTAGAGTTCCAAATTCATGTATCCCTATAGGAGAAAAGAGAGTGAAACCTAAAAATGAAAACAGTTACTGCAAACGAACGGTTTAACCTAGAAGAACGAAATTTGGTGAGCCAAGTGGTTTTGGTGTACTGATCATTACCTGAAAGAATCATCAAGATTGGGTGAAAAAATGTTTGCGAGATTTCAGGTAACTCATAGTTTTTTGGAAGTATGGCAACCCCTTTCCATGAAAGTGATTTTCGCCAGTCTCTGCTTAGGGCTATATCAACTGCAAACAAAGCATAGAGATAGAACTTGAAACTGCTTTATTGTGTCAAGTTTCAAAGAGCTATCACAAACCGTGTTTGATTTAGAGTTCCAAATACATGTATCCCTGTATGAGAAAACAGAGTGAAACCTAAAAATGAAAACGGTTACTGCAAACGAACGGTTTAACCTAGAAGAACGAAATTTGGTGAGCCAAGTGGTTTTGGTGTAGTGATCATTACCTGAAAGAATCATCAAGATTGGGTGAAAAAATGTTTGCTGAGATTTCAGGCAACTCGTAGTTTTTTCGAAGCTTGGCAACCCCTTTCCATGAAAGTGATTTTCGCCAGTCTCTGCTTAGGGATAAATCAACAGCACACAAAACATAGAGATAGAACTTGAAACAGCTTTATTGTGTCAAGTTTCAAAGAGCTAGCACAAACCGTGTTTGATTTAGAGTTCCAAATACATGTATCCCTATAGGAGAAAACAGAGTGAAACCTAAAAATGAAAACGGTTACTGTAAACGAACGGTTTAACCTAGAATAACGCAATTTGGAGAGCCAAGTGGTTTTGGTGAACTGATCATTACCTGAAAGAATCATCAAGATTGGGTGAAAAAGTGTTTGCTGATATTTCAGGCAACTCGTATTTTTTTGGAAGCTTTGCAACCCCTTTCCATGAAAGGGATTTTCGCCAGTCTCTGCTTAGGGCTACATCAACAGCAAACAAAGCATAGAGATAGAACTGGAAACTGCTTTATTGTGTCAAGTTTCAAAGAATTAGTACAAACCGTGTTTGATTTAGAGTTCCAAATACATGTATCCCTATAGGAGAAAACAGAGTGAAACCTAAAAATGAAAACGGTTACTGCAAACGAACGGTTTAACCTAGAAGAACGAAATTTGGTGAGCGAAGTAGTTTTGGTGTACTGATCATTACCTGAAAGAATCATCAAGATTGGGTGAAAAAATGTTTGCTGAGATTTCAGGTAACTCGTAGTTTTTTGGAAGTATGGCAACCCCTTTCCATGAAAGTGATTTTCGCCAGTCTCTGCTTAGGGCTATATCAACAGCAAACAAAGCATAGAGATAGAACTTGAAACTGCTTTATTGTGTCAAGTTTCAAAGAGCTAGCACAAACCGTGTTTGATTTAGAGTTCCAAATACATGTATCCCTATAGGAGAAAACAGAGTGAAACCTAAAAATGAAAACGGTTACTGCAAACGAACGGTTTAACCTAGAAGAACGAAATTTGGTGAGCCAAGTGGTTTTGGTGTACTGATCATTACCTGAAAGAATCATCAAGATTTGGTGAAAAAATGTTTGCTGAGATTTCAGGCAACTCGTAGTTTTTTGGAAGCTTGGCAACCCCTTTCCATGAAAGTGATTTTCGCCAGTCTCTGCTTAGGGCTACATCAACAGCAAACAAAGCATAGAGATAGAACTGGAAACTGCTTTATTGTGTCAAGTTTCAAAGAGCTAGCACAAACCGTGTTTGATTTAGAGTTCCAAATACTTGTATCCCTATAAAAGAAAACAGAGTGAAACCTAAAAATGTAAACGGTTACTGCAAACGAACGGTTTAACCTAGAAGAACGAAATTTGGTGAGCCAAGTGGTTTTGGTGTACTGATCATTACCTGAAAGAATCATCAAGATTGGGTGAAAAATGTTTGCTGAGATTTCAGGCAACTCGTAGTTTTTTGGAAGCTTGGCAAACCCTTTCCATAAAAGTGATTTTCGCCAGTCTCTGCTTAGGGCTACATCAACAGCAAACAAAGCATAGAGATAGAACTGGAAACTGCTTTATTGTGTCAAGTTTCAAAGAGCTAGCACAAACCGTGTTTGATTTAGAGTTCCAAATTCATGTATCCCTATAGGAGAAAAGAGAGTGAAACCTAAAAATGAAAACGGTTACTGCAAACGAACGGTTTAACCTAGAAGAACGAAATTTGGTGAGCCAAGTGGTTTTGGTGTACTGATCATTACCTGAAAGAATCATCAAGATTGGGTGAAAAAATGTTTGCGAGATTTCAGGTAACTCATAGTTTTTTGGAAGTATGGCAACCCCTTTCCATGAAAGTGATTTTCGCCAGTCTCTGCTTAGGGCTATATCAACTGCAAACAAAGCATAGAGATAGAACTTGAAACTGCTTTATTGTGTCAAGTTTCAAAGAGCTATCACAAACCGTGTTTGATTTAGAGTTCCAAATACATGTATCCCTGTATGAGAAAACAGAGTGAAACCTAAAAATGCAAACGGTTACTGCAAACGAACGGTTTAACCTAGAAGAACGAAATTTGGTGAGCCAAGTGGTTTTGGTGTAGTGATCATTACCTGAAAGAATCATCAAGATTGGGTGAAAAAATGTTTGCTGAGATTTCAGGCAACTCGTAGTTTTTTCGAAGCTTGGCAACCCCTTTCCATGAAAGTGATTTTCGCCAGTCTCTGCTTAGGGATAAATCAACAGCACACAAAACATAGAGATAGAACTTGAAACAGCTTTATTGTGTCAAGTTTCAAAGAGCTAGCACAAACCGTGTTTGATTTAGAGTTCCAAATACATGTATCCCTATAGGAGAAAACAGAGAAACCTAAAAATGAAAATGGTTACTGTAAACGAACGGTTTAACCTAGAATAACGCAATTTGGAGAGCCAAGTGGTTTTGGTGAACTGATCATTACCTGAAAGAATCATCAAGATTGGGTGAAAAAGTGTTTGCTGATATTTCAGGCAACTCGTATTTTTTTGGAAGCTTTGCAACCCCTTTCCATGAAAGGGATTTTCGCCAGTCTCTGCTTAGGGCTACATCAACAGCAAACAAAGCATAGAGATAGAACTGGAAACTGCTTTATTGTGTCAAGTTTCAAAGAATTAGTACAAACCGTGTTTGATTTAGAGTTCCAAATACATGTATCCCTATAGGAGAAAACAGAGTGAAACCTAAAAATGAAAACGGTTACTGCAAACGAACGGTTTAACCTAGAAGAACGAAATTTGGTGAGCGAAGTAGTTTTGGTGTACTGATCATTACCTGAAAGAATCATCAAGATTGGGTGAAAAAATGTTTGCTGAGATTTCAGGTAACTCGTAGTTTTTTGGAAGTATGGCAACCCCTTTCCATGAAAGTGATTTTCGCCAGTCTCTGCTTAGGGCTATATCAACAGCAAACAAAGCATAGAGATAGAACTTGAAACTGCTTTATTGTGTCAAGTTTCAAAGAGCTAGCACAAACCGTGTTTGATTTAGAGTTCCAAATACATGTATCCCTATAGGAGAAAACAGAGTGAAACCTAAAAATGAAAACGGTTACAGCAAACGAACGGTTTAACCTAGAAGAACGAAATTTGGTGAGCCAAGTGGTTTTGGTGTACTGATCATTACCTGAAAGAATCATCAAGATTGGGTGAAAAAATGTTTGCTGAGATTTCAGGTAACTCGTAGTTTTTTGGAAGCTTGGCAACACCTTTCCATAAAAGTGATTTTCGCCAGTCTCTGCTTAGGGCTACATCAACAGCAAACAAAGCATAGAGATAGAACTTGAAAGTGCTTTATTGTGTCAAGTTTCAAAGAGCTAGCAAAAACCGTGTTTGATTTAGTGTTCCAAATACATGTATCCCTATAGGAGAAAACAGAGTGAAACCTAAAAATGAAAACGGTTACTGCAAACGAACGGTTTAACCTAGAAGAACGAAATTTGGTGAGCAAAGTGGTTTTGGTGTACTGATCATTACCTGAAAGAATCATCAAGATTTGGTGAAAAATGTTTGCTGAGATTTCAGGCAAACCGTAGTTTTTTGGAAGCTTGGCAACCCCTTTCCATAAAAGTGATTTTCGCCAGTCTCTGCTTAGGGCTACATCAACAGCACACAATCCATAGAGATAGAACTTGAAACTGCTTTATTGTGTCAAGTTTCAAAGAGCTAGAACAAACCGTGTTTGATTTAGAGTTCCAAATACCTGTATCCCTATAAAAGAAAACAGAGTGAAACCTAAAAATGAAAACGGTTACTGCAAACGAACGGTTTAAACTAGAAGAACGAAATTTGGTGAGCCAAGTGGTTTTGGTGTACTGATCATTACCTGAAAGAATCATCAAGTTTGGGTCAAAAATGTTTGCTGAGATTTCAGGCAACTCGTAATTTTTTGGAAGCTTGGCAACCCATTTCCATGAAAGTGATTTTCGCCAGTCTCTGCTTAGGGCTACATCAACAGCAAACAAAGCATAGAGACATAAATGGAAACTGCTTTATTGTGTGAAGTTTCAAAGAGCTAGCACAAACCGTGTTTGATTTAGAGTTCCAAATACATGTATCCCTATAGGAGAAAACAGAGTGAAACCAAAAAATGAAAACAGTTACTGCAAACGAACGGTTTAACCTAGAAGAACGAAATTTGGTGAGCCAAGTGGTTTTGGTGTACTGATCATTACCTGAAAGAATCATCAAGATTGGGTGAAAAAATGTTTGCTGAGATTTCAGGTAACTCGTAGTTTTTTGGAAGCTTGGCAACCCCTTTCCATGAAAGGGATTTTAGCCAGTCTCTGCTTAGGGCTACATCAACAGCAAACAAAGCATAGTGACAGAACTTGAAACTGCTTTATTGTGTCAAGTTTCAAAGAGCTAGCAAAAACCGTGTTTGATTTAGAGTTCCAAATACATGTATCCCTATAGGAGAAAACAGAGAAACCTAAAAATGAAAATGGTTACTGTAAACGAACGGTTTAACCTAGAATAACGCAATTTGGAGAGCCAAGTGGTTTTGGTGTACTGATCATTACCTGAAAGAATCATCAAGATTGGGTGAAAAAGTGTTTGCTGATATTTCAGGCAACTCGTATTTTTTTGGAAGCTTTGCAACCCCTTTCCATGAAAGGGATTTTCGCCAGTCTCTGCTTAGGGCTACATCAACAGCAAACAAAGCATAAAGATAGATCTTGAAACTGCTTTATTGTGTCAAGTTTCAAAGAGCTAGCACAAACCGTGTTTGATTTAGGGTTCCAAATACATGTATCCCTATAGGAGAAAACAGAGTGAAACCTAATAATGAAAACGGTTACTGCAAACGAACGGTTTAACCTAGAAGAACGAAATTTGGTGAGCCAAGTGGTTTTGGTGTACTGATCATTACCTGAAAGAATCATCAAGATTGGGTGAAAAAATGTTTGCTGAGATTTCAGGCAACTCGTAGTTTTTTGGAAGCTTGGCAACCCCTTTCCATGAAAGTGATTTTCGCCAGTCTCTGCTTAGGGCTACATCAACAGCAAACAAAGCATAGAGATAGAACTTGAAACTGCTTTATTGTGTCAAGTTTCAAAGAGCTAGCACAAACCGTGTTTGATTTAGAGTTCCAAATACATGTATCACTATAGGGAAAACAGAGTGAAACCTAAAAATTAAAAGGGTTACTGCAAACGAACGGTTTAACCTAGAAGAGCGAAATTTGGTGAGCCAAGTGGTTTTGGTGTACTGATCATTACCTGAAAGAATCATCAAGATTTGGTGAAAAAATGTTTGCTGAGATTTCAGGCAACTCGTAGTTTTTTGGAAGCTTGGCAACCCCTTTCCATGAAAGTGATTTTCGCCAGTCTCTGCTTAGGGCTACATCAACAGCAAACAAAGCATAGAGATAGAACTGGAAACTGCTTTATTGTGTCAAGTTTCAAAGAGCTAGCACAAACCGTGTTTGATTTAGAGTTCCAAATACTTGTATCCCTATAAAAGAAAACAGAGTGAAACCTAAAAATGTACACGGTTACTGCAAACGAACGGTTTAACCTAGAAGAACGAAATTTGGTGAGCCAAGTGGTTTTGGTGTACTGATCATTACCTGAAAGAATCATCAAGATTGGATGAAAAATGTTTGCTGAGATTTCAGGCAACTCGTAGTTTTTTGGAAGCTTGGCAACCCCTTTCAATGAAAGTGATTTTCGCCAGTCTCTGCTTAGGGCTACATCAACAACAAACAAAGCATAGAGATAGAACTGGAAACTGCTTTATTGTGTCAAGTTTCAAAGAGCTAGCACAAACTGTGTTTGATTTAGAGTTCCAAATTCATGTATCCCTATAGGAGAAAAGAGAGTGAAACCTAAAAATGAAAACGGTTACTGCAAACGAACGGTTTAACCTAGAAGAACGAAATTTGGTGAGCCAAGTGGTTTTGGTGTACTGATCATTACCTGAAAGAATCATCAAGATTGGGTGAAAAAATGTTTGCTGAGATTTCAGGCAACTCGTAGTTTTTTGGAAGCTTGGCAACCTATTTCCATGAAAGAGATTTTCGCAAGTCTCTGCTTAGGGCTACATCAACAGCAAACAAAGCATAGAGATAGAACTGGAAACTGCTTTATTGTGTCAAGTTTCAAAGAGCTAGCACAAACCGTGTTTGATTTAGAGTTTCAAATACATGTATCCCTATAGGAGAAAACAGAGTGAAACCTAAAAATGAAAACGGTTACTGCAAACGAACGGTTTAACCTAGAAGAACGATATTTGGTGAGCGAAGTAGTTTTGGTGTACTGATTATTACCTGAAAGAATCATCAAGATTGGGTGAAAAAATGTTTGCTGAGATTTCAGGTAACTCGTAGTTTTTTGGAAGTATGGCAACCCCTTTCCATGAAAGTGATTTTCGCCAGTCTCTGCTTAGGGCTATACCAACAGCAAACAAAGCATAGAGATAGAACTTGAAACTGCTTTATTGTGTCAAGTTTCAAAGAGCTAGCACAAACCGTGTTTGACTTAGAGTTCCAAATACATGTATCCCTATAGGAGAAAACAGAGTGAAACCTAAAAATGAAAACGGTTACTGCAAACGAACGGTTTAACCTAGAAGAACGAAATTTGGTGATCCAAGTGGTTTTGGTGTACTGATCATTACCTGAAAGAATCATCAAGATTGGATGAAAAAATGTTTGCTGAGATTTCAGGCAACTCGTAGTTTTTTGGAAGCTTGGCAACCCCTTTCCATGAAAGTGATTTTCGCCAGTCTCTCCTTAGGGCTACA